>NC_134096.1:81925092-81927592 GCF_000715075.1 Nicotiana tabacum | reverse complement strand
CTAGGAGCCCAAACTATGTGATTGAATAAATCCTCTTGCGGGTCAAGGGCTCTTTCTCCCTCCCCTTCTTCAAACTCTGATTCATATTTTTCATAGAGAAATCTCTGATCAAGGATAGAACAAGAGCCGTTTTGCATCATATCTAAGGGATTCCTCGGTTCGGGCCGAAGAAGCAATGTCACTCAATCATTATCAAACTAACTGCAATCTTTTTCTGTCCGTGAAGATCCCACCAGAGCGCCTTCTACTTCTAATAGGCCATGAACTAGATCAGAATCATTCTCAACGAGTCCATAAGAAGTGATCCCATTTTTTTCATTGGGTCCGGATAAAGACCAAAGATCTTGAGCGACCAATCCGGCAGAACAACTCAAAAGATAAAGAAGTATCGTTAATCTCTTCATGCTCATTCCAAGCTCGAAGTACCATTTGTACAAATAAGAATCCCCTTGGTTACATGATTTCTTCTTCATATAGATAGATATAGGATCTATGGGGAAATTACTTAGAAGTACATTTTGTGCTACAGCCCTTCCTATCTGATAGAAAAGGATCCCATGATCCTGAACCGATCTTACCTGGGATCGCAAATCCTAAGTTTTTCTATGAAGAGCGGATCTAATTGTATTAGTGTCTATAATTGATTTCTTCTGTGTAATACTAATCTATAGGACCTCATTGGTAAGTGCTACAAGATCTCGTGCATTGGAACCCATGGTTATGGACCCGAATCCATTAGTATGGAACATTTTCTTTTCCAAGTGAAATCCCCTAGTATATGAAAGAGTGAAAAAGTGCTTTCGTTATTGTGGAAGAAGAAGCCTTCGTATCTTAATGCACGTATTTAATTTATTCGGAGCTATTAGAGTGGGATCCACTTTTTGGGGAATATGAGTCGAAGCAATAACAAGAATATTTCTAGTACAACATTTTTCACAATCCCTGGAGAGATGGTTCACTAATAGACCGAGGGCTAAGTCATTTGACTCATTCACATCCAGATCATGAATGTTTATAATCCATATTATGCAAGGAGACATTTCTTTTGCTAATTCGAATTGAAGGGTGATATAAAATCGGTCTATTTCCGGCATCATATCCATAGTTAGCCCATTCATCCTAGTTAGCAGTTCCAGCTCCGTATCAAGGTCACGATCGATATCGTCACTAGCATCAAGATTGTCACTATCATCAATATCATCACTATCATCAATATCGATCTCATCAAGAAGAAAACCTTTAGGCTTGTTATCCCGGAACTTGTTTAGAAATACCGTAATGAAAGGAACATAGGAGTTTGTTGCTAGGTATTTGACCAAATAGGATCGTCCAGTTCCTATAGAACCTATCACTAAAATACCCCTAGAGGGGGATAAGGCTAAGCGGAGCAAAAAGGGTTTTCCATGAGATGGGAAATGAAAACTATTTTCCCCACACAAAGTTTGTGAATAAGTGATTGTCTGATAATGAGCAAGGAATATTCGTCTTTTTGCTAAACAGGATGGATTGAACTCATAATTCATTAGATGCTTTTTATGAATGTCAACTAAGTATCATAAGTAAATTGCTCCCGGTTGTTCAATCATTTGATAACCAGAGTCATTCTTTGATAAACGATCAGTATGAGTCATATTCAATAGAATTTGATCAATCCTATTTTCTATTGTTAAGGTGGAGAACTGAACCAAGAATTCTCTTTCTTCATCATCAATCGAATCACTGTTCGCGGCCCAGGATTCTATTTTATCATCAATCCAATCCCCGTTCATGTTTTTTCTTTTTCTTATCAATGAATAGATCTCTTTACTTGTATGACTTAGATGTCTCGTATTTCTCGAAAACATGATTCGATTGATGGGATTTGGTATGAGATCGATGATCTCGATGAGATTGATATTCCAATCTTTCTTCTTAGAACGTATTGATTTTACCCCATAAGCGGGACCAAGCATGTTGCCGCCAGAAGCAGAACCCCGTATTTCTTCTAGAGAATCTCTTAATTATTCCAGATCAACTAGAAAGAGATTCTTTAACCAAAAAGAATTCGGTTCAGATGTAGGATACCTATCTAGAAGTTTTCGCAACTCAATCATAGATGATGGAATCATCAAAGATTTGACCTTCTTGAACTCTGTCTGTAACTCACTAGAGGCCCGAGAAATAAAGAGAAGATGTGTACGAACGAGATATCCGGCAACAAGAAGAAGGAAAAGGATTGAATAAAGGAACTCCCAAGCATTTGGCGATCTCAGATGTGTCGATATCAATGGTGACTCATTATTTCAATGAATCATTTCTTCGGATAGAAGAAGATTATGTAAACACTTACTCGAGATCTCACTTATTAGATTCCATTGTGGAAGACACAATTTTTTCTGAAGAATTCGCCATGATATACCTGATCCATGCATAATATCATGAAAAATGGATACAAATTTTTGACTGCTACTTAGTATTGGCAATAAGTCTGAAAAAGTATCTATAAATATCAAATTTAGAT